>NC_057799.1:182247264-182284745 GCF_018294505.1 Triticum aestivum
ACCGTAGGAGGTCCGTTTCGTCCGTTTTGCGGTACGCCACACCCCTCCCGATCAACAGGACCCCCGTTTCGACTGTAGGAGGTCCGTTTCCTCTGTTTTGCGGGACGCCACACCCCTCCCGATCAACAGGACCCCTGTTTCGACCGTAGGAGGTCCGTTTCCTCCGTTTTGCGGTATGCCACACTCCTCCCGATCAACAGGACCCCCGTTTCGACCGTAGGAGGTTTGTTTCCTCCGTTTTGCGGTACGCCACACCCCTCCCCATGAACACGACGCATTCTGTTGCCTCCCCATGAACACGACGCATTCCGTTGCCTCCCCATGAACACGACGACGACGCTGTTTCTCCGTTCCGACCCAACCATGTACACGAGCCCTCGCCGTACGTATGCGCGAGTAGGCGTTCGAGACCCTGCCCGTATGTACGTATGTGGACGTATTTTCTTTCTTGCACCCTGGCCGCTGTACGTACGTGTACATGCGACGTGCGCGCCTCTACTACGACACGTGCGCCCCTCTACATCGACCAGTATATATGTACGTACACGTTCGCGACAAGAATGACAACACTACGTACGCTTCGACTAGGTGGGTCCCGACTGTCAGGCACTTCCTTGCCTACGAAGATGTAGCTGGTGGGTCCCAGCAGTCAGGGGGGCGAATCATTTTGGTTTTTTTTGCCCGGACGCACTTCCTTGCGTCCGAAGATGTAGCTGGTGGGTCCCAGCAGTCAGGGGGGCTAATCTTTTTTTTTGCCCGGACGCAATTCCTTGCGTGCGAAGGTGTAGCTGGTGGGTCCCAGCAGTCAGGGGGGAAACGTTTTATTCACGAAATACGGTGGCCCATCCGGTGGGTCCCTGCTGTCAGGTGGAGGAATCATTATTTTCCGCGTAATAAGGAGGCACTTCCTTGCTGCCGCCGTGGACCCAGCTGTCAGCCTCTCCACGTACAGTCCACGTCCGATGGAAGTCGTTCCTTGACCACGTTGACCACGCCGCGCCGAGAGCACCAGGGCGGTGGACGACGGCGAGGCATAGGAAGGGGACGACGCGGAGCCGGTGAAGACGCGGCAGTGGATGCCCACGCGGAGAGGAGTATGAGGGTTCACTCGTTTGGCTGCGGTGTGAGGCTACCGTCGCCGCAGGGCCTGGCCAGCGGTGGGAATAGTAGGGGGCGGTGAGGCCTCTGCGGCAGCACAGCCGGCCACGGGAGGCAGGAGCAGGCGGCACGACCGGCGCTGCTTTGGGCGGCTGGAGCAAGAAGACCAGAGGTTGAAGAAGCACTACGGCTGTTGGATGGACATCGTACGGTCAGTGGAGCTAGAATGTTCATATTGACTAAGTTGACAAAGCCCTCCGTCCCCGTCAACTTAGTAGGCCCACAAGTCAGCCTCCCACCAAGGTGGGTCCCAGCTAGTATGGGGAGTATTCATTTTTTGGTGCGTAATAAGGAGGCACTTCCGGTGGGTCCGAGCTGACAGCGGGGGGAACGTTTTTTTCGCAAAATACGGTGGCCCGTCCGGTGGGTCCCAGCAGTCAGGGGGGAAACTTTTTTTGCGAAATAAGGTGGCCCGTTCGGTGGGTCCCCGCTATCAGGTGGAGGAATAATTATTTTGCGCGTAATAAGGAGGCACTTCCTTGCGGCCACCGTGGACCCAGCTGTCAGCCTCTCCACGTACAGTACTCTTCCGATGGAAGTCGATCGTTGACCACGTTGACCACGCCGCGCCGAGAGCACCAGGGCGGTGGACGACGGCGAGGCCTAGGAAGGGGACGAAGCAGAGCCGGGGAAGATGCAGCAGTGGAAGCCCGCGCGGAGAGGAGTACGAGGGTTCACTGGTTCGGCTGCGGTGTGAGGCTGCCGTCGCCGCAGAATAACAGGGGGTGTGGGTGAGTGGAGGGATGGCCTGGCCAGCGGTGGGAGTAGTATGGGGGCGGTGAGGCCTCCACGGCAGCACAGCCGGCCACGGGAGGCAGGAGCAGGCGGCACGACCGGCGCTGCTTTGGGTGGCTGGACCAAGAAGACCAGAGGTTGAAGAAGCACTACGGCCGTTGGATGGACATCGTACGGTCACTGAAGCTAGAATCGTTTATATTGACTAAGTTGACAAAGCCCTTGGTACGCTCCAACTTAGTGGGCCCACAGGTCAGCCTCCGAAACGGTGCGCCCCAGATGTCAGGGGGAGGAATCATTTTTTGGGCGGCCGAAGCTAAGAATATCCGAGATTGAAGAAGAAGCACGACATCCGTTGGATAGACATCCAACGGCCACTTATTTTTTTAGGGGACGCGTCACTTAGTAGGCCCACAAGTGTGTGGCAGAGAACTTATAGCCCATTTGCGTTTTGTAAGAATGTACAACCCATTTTTGAATTCTAATGGAATTTACAACAGCCCATTTATAGTTTGTTAAAAGTACAACCCATTTTCTAGCTAGGACAACGATTAATAATTTCAACCAACCATTGAAGACAGAATTCAATAAAATTTCCCACATTTTGATGGGATCCGAAATATTTTTATCCTGAAATTTCTAGTCAGATTAAATATAAATTTTTATTACGTAAAAATCCAATGAAACATTGCGCGCGCAACAATGAAAATTTAAGATTTTCAAAATCCATAAATAATATTTTATAAACTAATTTCGTGTTTGGTGCATTTTTTATAGTTACTGCCCAGTTTTTATAATTACATCCCATTTATTATTTTTAAAGCCCATTTTCCTGTTAAGCCTAATGCATCCCTCCTGGGAAAGATTTGCAGCCCAGCGGGGCGGAGAATAACAAGTTGACCTTGCCTGGGTATTCCTCAAAAAGACGTATAGCTGGGCTAGCCATTTTCATCTTGAAAAAAATTAGTATCTGGGCTGGATATCTGGCCTGGGCTAGACGGGCCATAGCACAGCCAGTTAATACCCTTCTCTCATCTGAACAACAACGAAATCATCGCCAAGAAAACTCTACAGTGCTCACGCCTCAAAAACACAAATACTGCTCGAGCTGCTTGGTCCCAGCTATCGGCCGCACCTTGTGCAATTCTCTCGTTTATATTGACTACATAGGTTGACAATGGTGTGGGACCGTGATATCAGGAAACCAGGAGAAAGCAAAAAAAAAATAGTTGTACATAATAAGGAGGCACTTGCGTATGTACGGCTATGGCCCTAGTGGGTCCCTAGTGTCATCCAGTCAAAATAAAGTCATCTCCTGAATCCTCATGTTCGTTGACGATGTTAACAATGCTCGGCGCCACGGCGAGCGCAACAACTCGAAGGACAACGGAGAGGGCCTCGCGGGCCCTACGGATGGTCTGATACAGCGCCCGCTGCTCATTCAGGAAGCCAGGATCATCGGACACCTATGAGCACCTTTGAGAAACTGAGACGGCATGAAACGGTAAGGCCGCGCTCGGTAGCTCTGGTTTATTTCAAACCTGTATTAACATACAAGTGTAATTTACTCGTCATCAGAAACAACGCGTAAAATACAGGCGTAATGAAACCGAGGGCCCGAGGTCTGTAAGTAAAACCGGCGGGTTATGCGTGTAATTTGAGAGACCAGTGTATATTTTACGAGCACTGCTATATGGACGACATTACCAGACGATACATGCACGACGTGCGTATCATGCCATCCATGAGCAAGGCTGAAACAGTAGCTAACGGCTAGATTAGCAATCGTCCGAGTGTCGTTCAGCGTTTTTATCGTGTGTGAAGTACTTCCGATATTTCACTAGTCGAAATCGACCAACCAAGCGCCTTCGCCCGAGACCATCTGCTTTAATTTACAAGGGTCAATTTTACAAGCGGTTTTGGTTGGAAAACGACGATCCAATCACGGCCTAATATCATGAGTTGGTCGGAAGATCATATGGTTTCACGTCTAACCTACCCGACTTGTCGTATAGGCTATGAATGAAACATCAGACGATGAACTTCTTAAGCACGGAAACAACAGAAGAGGATGATCTTCTTAACAAGCAAATCACTGGCATTAGATCGACATGCAAAACAATACGAAGCATTATTCTCAGGAGGCACGGTGAACAGCTCGTGATGCCGCATGCCACAACATTCCAAGCTCAACTTTGCAATCAAACACAAGGCCTGACTTTACATAGACAATATTCAGAACAAACTCTTAACACAGGAATATCTCAGCAGAGTAACTATTTACTTCTAAACTGAACACAGGAATAGGAAAAAACACTCGACGCTTATCGGGTGGTTGGTGCGACATATGCCAAGGGATAGCTTATCATTGTGGGAGCTAATAAGACGTCGCCGGTGCCTGGAAACGGGATGAGGCGAAGACATGCACGCCGGCGGATCTTACCCAGGTTCGGGGCTCTCCGAGGAGATAACACCCCTAGTCCTGCTCTGCGGGGTCTCCGCATGATCACTAGATCAGGGAAAAGTAGCTACAATCGCTCCTAGAGCTGTTCTGGGGTTCAAGGGAGAAAGAGAGCAAGGCTAGCTCTATCTTCTCCCTATCTATGGTGTGTATGCTATGCTTAGAAGCCAACTATGCTCAGAGGCCAACCCCTTGCATGGGTGCTCCGGGGGGTTTATATAGGCCTACCCCCCGGGGGTACAATGGTAATCCGGCTGGGCTCTGGTCCCAGCCGCCAGTGTCTACGCTCGCCGGCTTCTCCACCGGCTGTTGGGTCCCGCCGGCTGGTGGGTCCCGCCGGCTGCCGGCTTCTTGGTCGACAGGCCGGCCCCACCGCTTAGGGTCTTGTCGGCGGCTGCTTACTGTAGCCTCGCCTCTGATGACGAGGGCTTTGTCGAGGCAAGCATGGCTACAGTGGGCCGCCTCGGGGGCTCTCACTGTAGCCTTACCTCGTCTTGTCTCCTTAATGGGGCTCCTGCTTCGAGGAGGGGAGTAGCCGGCTTCGGGGGGCCGGCTACGCCCTTGGCCGACTGGGAGAGGCCGGGCCGCCTCCACGTCTCTCTCTGGCTAAAGGGGCCCGCCGCCCGTGGGCCGTACGGGAGTCTGTCGTGGATGACGTCGAGGCTAACATGGCTACAGTGCCGAGCCGCACGGGAGACGGCCGTCCCGTACGGCCTCCTGTAGCCATGCCCACCTCAGGCTTCTGGGGTAGTGGGCCGCACTGTGGCCATACCCCGTCTTGTCGCCGTTATGTGGGAACAGCTTTGGTGGTGGTGGTCTCGGCCGGCTCCTAGGAGTCGGCGTCTTTCTTGGCCGGCTTCTTGGAGTCGGTCACCCCGTAGTCGTCCTGGGGAGGGGTTGCTGAGGCTGGGTCGCCTTCCGGGAGTCGGCTTTAGAGGTAGCCGGCCAGGGAAGGCGGCCCAAATGCTTGGAGTGCTTGAAGGCCCAAAGGCCCGATAATTTTTCTGAAGAACCAGGGGTAATCGGTTAGGCTACCCGTGGCCACTTACTCCGACAGTAGTCCCCGAAGCTGATTGGGCTTCGAGGTGGAGTAGGGTTTGAGAAGCTCGATCAACTTCCTTTCTTGACGAGCCGGCAGCTGGGAGCCGGCCTTGGTCAGGTGCGCCGCCTGAGTCGAAATCTTCTGGAGTCGGAGGGCGGGAGCCCGCTGGCGCGCGTACCGGGCCGCGGGCCGGCCACTGGCCGTCTGCGAACCACGTGGCCGGAAAGCCTGCCAGCCCACGCACGTGACGGGACGTCGCCGCAGGGAGGGGGCCCGCCACGTCCGCGCCCCGGCCCAGGCGCGGATCCTTTGTATCCCGAAACCGTCCGCACATCCCGTGCGGCAGTTTCGGCTCGCATTTATGCGCAATAATCGCGTGATGTGGGGGGAGTGGGCGCAGTTAATCCCACGTCTCCCCCACGTCCGGCCTCTTCGGCCTCGCATCGCGAGGCTATAAGTAGGGGGAGGTGGAGGGCGGCAGGCCCTCGCACGCTCCTCCTACTTCCACCGTCTTCTTCGCTCGCCCGCTCTCGCGACAGCGCCTCGCCGCCGCGCTCTTCCACTGCGCATTCCTCCGCCGCCGCGCCAGCTTTCGCCATGCCTCCCGCCACGGAGCAGTATGGCGGGGATTGGGACGGCTCCAACGTGCACGAAGACCACGTCGAGTTCCTCCGCCAGACGCGGCGGCTGCCTGGCGCGGACAAAGTAGAGGTCCGTCGCGCGCCGGCGAGGGAAATCAGGCCGGAGCCGCAGGAGGGCGAGCGGGTAGTCTTCCGCTCGCACTTCTTGCGCGGCTTCGGCCTGCTAGTGAGCGCCTTCTTCCGCTCCTGGCTCGACTTCTACCAGCTCCAGCCGCACCACCTCACCCCGAACGCGGTGGTGCTGCTGTCCGCCTTCGTCACCCTGTGCGAGGGCTACCTCGGCGTCCTCCACACCCTTGAGCTCTGGGGGGAGTTCTTCCAGTCGAAGCTGGGCACGCGCATGCGGGGCGTGCCGGCTCAGACTGGCGCCTTCATTGCGTCGCGGAGATCGGTCGCCGACAACCCCTTCCCCGTCATCACGCAGATCCAATCGGTGAAGAAGTGGCAGAAGTCGTACTTCTACGTGCGGAACATCGCCCCACGGGGCGACTACATCAACCTGCCGGCTTACGTAGCCGGCCCACCGGCGGGCAGGCTGCCCCAGTGGTCCTTCCGGGCGGTGACGCTGTCGCCGGCTGGAAACGCCGCCGTCGCCCGACTGCGGGTGATGGTCCAGTCGGAGGGCCTGACGGGGCCCGATCTTCTGGCCGCGTTCGTCACGCGCCGGGTTCTTCCGCTCCAGAGCCGGCCTCATCTGATCTGTCAGATGAGCGGCCAGCTCGATCCGAGCTGAATGTGCACCAAGGAGATGCCGCGCGAGGAGGTCGCCTACATGGTGAACTATCTTGCGAACTGCAAACTCACCGAAGAGTGGCAGTTCGGCAAGGAGCCATATAGCCGAGCCAATCCTCCGCCTACGGTATGTTCCCCTTGTCTCTTTTTCTCTCTCTTTGATTTGTTGCCGAGCACCTCTTGGTCGACTCTGACTTAGTCAGCTTGTTCTTCGACAGAGCTGTCTGCTTCGGCCGGCCGGCGGGTCAGACGCGGAGCGCCGATTCGCCCCCGACCGGACCGAACACGACCTGGAGGACCCCGACCTGAGGGCGGTCGGTATGGACGACGACGTCGAGCCGGGTGGAGGCCAAGCCGGCGGCGAAACAGGCGGCTCCGGGTTCAGTGCCACCTTTGACGATTGGCCGGACGACGATGAAGCCGAAGCCGTCCCGCGCCGCCAGCCGGCATCTGGACGCGGCGCGGGTTCCTCCGCCGCGCAGCCTGCTCGGGGTGGAGGTCAGAAGCGTCGCGCCACCCAGGGCTTGTTCGGCAGCCGAACGAAGAAACCCAGAGGCGGGGCGACAGCCACCAGGCGGGAGGAGGCGGCTGCAAAGGCGGCTCGCTTCCGCAAGGTGGTGAAGCAACCACAGACCGTGTCGGCGTAAGTTCGCTTTCTTTGTGTACTCTCTTTCTTTCTTTTCTTTGGTGGTTCTTGAGCTCTCGTCTTTTTCTTCAACGATCAGAGCTCCGTTGTCACTTGAGCGGGCGGCTGCCGGCTCCGTCGTCGAGTCGCCAAGGGGCTCTGGGAGCACCACCCGCCGCGTGGACCCCCGTGCCGACCTCCAGGAGGCGACGGAAAGGAACGCGCGGGAGGCCCGGGAGGAGCAGGAGGCTCGGGATGCGGAGGCATGGAAGGCGGCCGCCGCGCAGGTGGCACGGGAGGAGGAGGCGGCGAAGGCACTCGCCGAGGCCGCAGCCAGGGCCCAGGCAGAGGCTGAGGCCGCGGCGGCGGCGGGGGAGGTTTTGATGGTCACCCCGCTGCGCGTCATGGCGCCTGGGACATGGAGCCCTCGCCAGGGGGAGCCAGCGGCGACCAGCCAGGGCTGGGGGGAAGCAGCGACGATGTCATCATCTTGGAGAAGGCGCCGGAGCCGACCCCGCCAACTGGGGCGGCTCAAGGCGGCCGGCCTGATCCGCCGCCTGCACAGTCGGCGGAGGGCGAGCCGGCCGCGAGGGCTGAGGTGGCGGTCCGGGTGCCGCCGAGCCGACGCGCGGGGAAGGCCGCGTCGGAGCCACAGAAGGCCGCGTCGGAGCCACAGCCGGCCGTGGGCTCTAGCTCGTCGGCCCAGGACGCGGAGGCGGCCAGCGCAACCTCAGGGTGGACGCCAGGCGGAGGGACGGCCGTGATGAACGTGGCTGAGCAGGATGTCCGGACCCGGCTCCAAGGCCAAGCCGCGGCGCTGAGGCAGTTCACCGACGAGTTCCTCGCAACGCGGGCGGCCATCTGGGTTAGTATTCCCATCTTGCTTCTTCTTGATCTTGATTTCTCTTCTTGATCTTGATTTCTTCCGTGGGGGCGCGTCAGCGCACCCACTGGGTGTAGTCCCCGAGTTCCGAGCCGGCTGCTGAGCAGGCGGCTTGGAACTTCTTGGTGGATTTGTCTTTTGCTATTTTTGTTCTCACTTCGGTCTTCTATCCATCTTGCAGGACTACCACAACCTTCGAGCGGCCGCCTTCAACTCACAGGCTCGGGAGCTGACTCAGAAGACCGCCGACCTTACTGAGAGCCGAGGTACGTGACTTGTTCTTTATCTCATGTGGGGGCGCGTCAGCGCACCCACTGGGTGTAGTCCCCGAGATTCGGGACGACTGCTGAGCAGTCGGGTCGGATCTTCCTTGAGCTTCTTACTGTTCTTCTTCTTCTTCCGTTTCTGCAGCGACCAACGCCAGTCTGAGGGCACAGCTGGGGGAGTCCCAGACTGCTCTTCGTGCCAAGGATTCCGAGCTCGCCGCCTTGGTGCAGGAGCGCGACCGCCTGGTCAAGAAGCTGGCCAACCAGGAGGAAAGCCACAAGGCGGCACTGAAGGCGGCGCAGGACCGCGAAGCCACTCTCCAGGCCGAGTTCGAGACGGAGGCGGCCGGCTGGGCAGAGGCCAGGCAGACTCTGGTCTCCGGCTATGGCCAGATCGAAGATCTGGTTGATGGTAAGCCATCTACCTCTTCGTCCTTTCTTGCCATCTGCCACTTTGGCTTGTTTTCTGATTTTGGTGTTCTTTTCTTCCTTTCTTCTTCTTCGCGCAGAATATTTCCCTGGCTATTTTACTGCCGCCAACCAGGCCATCGAGGCCCGTCGCCAAGCACGAAGGCAGGCCGGCTTTGAGATCTCGCCAACCGCTGGCCGCTCGTTGGAGGAACAGCTCCTGGCGATCCAGGCTCGCATCCAGCCGGCTCACCGGCTGCTCCGCCGGCTTCAGCGTGCCGGGGCGCAAGTCTTGGTCGCCCTCTGGCCCGGCCAAGTGGTCCCTCGCACCCGCAGTCGGACTGCCGACTGGCTGGAGGTGGCAGTCGGCCGCTTCGAGGCTTGGAAGGCCTCGGCGGCTCGCTTCGGCGCCAGGCGGGCGCTGGAGTTCGTCAAGGCTTGGTATCCCAGCCTGAGCCTAGACCAGTTGGCTACCTGGCGGCAGCAAGCCGACACGGAGCTGGAGCCGGCGCGGCCGGCCATTATTCGGCGGGCTTCGGCGATCGCCGACTACACCGACACTAGCGTCTTCGCCCCCGAGGTGGACGACAATGGAGTCGCCCAGCCGGAGGAGTGGTTCGGGCTGGACCCGGAGCATGGCGAAGATTCGGCGGAGGAGATCGACTCCAGCGACGAGGGTGAAGAAGAGGAGGAGGAGGGTGAAGACGCCGAGCCGGCTGGTGGAGCAGCCGGCCAGCCTCAGCCTGACCGCACCTCCAGCACCACGTCACGCGCGAGTGCGTCGCCTGCCGTAGGTGGTGGTCAAGCCGAGACCCGCTAGGCGGCCACTCCTTCAGCCGGCGAGGCCACCTTCACCGACCAGCTCGGCCTTCATGTCGCGCCCTAGTCTGTCGTCTTTTGCTTTTCCTGTCTTGTTACTCTTTAGAACAATGTTTGGTTAAATTCGCACAATTCCACCTACTGGGTGTATTCGAACTTATGTCTGTTGCCAGCCTGTTGGGGGCTTTATGTATATATAGCTTATGCATGCACTTGGCCTTTCCTTGTACTTTTGCTTTTTGTCCTTCTGCTTTTTCCTTTGCCGTCCTCCCTTGGTTGCCGCCTCCCCGGTCAAACAGTTGTTCTGCAATCTGTAGCCGGAGGAGTGCCTGGCCGATTGGGGGGGGGGGAAGTACTCTAGCTTTGTTGGACTAAAGCTTAAGTGTTTTTAGGAAGCCGGCCAGCCGGCTGCTTTGACAGCCGGCAGGCATGTTTGGAGGCCGTCTCTTTGCTATATAGGTTCGTTGTTCCTTAGCCATTTTTCGTGTGGGCATCCTTTCTGTCTTGCCTCTTGCTAGTCGGACAGTCAGTTCTTTGAGCTGCGACTTTCAACAAGAGAGGACTCGGGAGCCGGCGCACTAATTTTCTGACTTTAGGAAGAATTTCGATATAGCTCAAGGCGGCCAGTCCCCGGGCCGACTAGTCGAACCTGGTGCCGGACAAAAATTCGAAATGTAATAATACATTCATGGATATGACACTCGTCATTCATAGATAAATAAAAGGCAGTCCCCGAGTACTGTTCGGGGGGCCTGTTGGTTTGTACTTAATACAAAAGGGTAGCGTGATACATACTGCTTTTGAGCTGTAAAATCGTCTTAGGAGGTTTGCGTTCCATGATCGCTCCGACTCCTTGCCGGAGTCGTCTCTCTTGCGTGCTCTTGGTTTTTGCGCGTCGATCAAGTAGTAGGAGTCATTGCCGAGTGCCTTGCTGACGACAAAGGGGCCTTCCCAAGGGGCCGAGAGCTTGTGCTGGCCGGCTGTTCGTTGGATCAGCTGGAGCACAAGGTCGCCCTCTTGGAAGGATCTTGGCTTGACCTTGCGGTTGTAGTAGCGGCGTAGCCCTTGCTGGTAGATGGCGGACCGGCTGAGTGCTAACAGCCGGCCTTCTTCCAGTAGGTCCACGCCGTCTTCTCTTGCTTCTTTAGCCTCCTCCTCCGTGTACATGGTGATCCGAGGCGAGTCGAACTCGATGTCTGTTGGGATGACAGCCTCAGCACCGTACACGAGGAAAAATGGAGTGAAGCCGGTTGACTTGTTGGGTGTAGTGCGCAGACTCCAGAGGACAGCCGGCAGCTCTTCGAGCCAGCAGCCGGCCGATCGCTCCAGTGGTACAACCAGTCGGGGCTTGATGCCGGAGAGGATGAGTCCATTTGCTCGCTCGACCTGGCCGTTTGACTGCGGGTGGGCAACGGACGCTAAGTCCAGTCGGATGCCCTGCGTCGCGCAGAAACGAGCCAGTGCTCCTTTGGCGAAGTTCGTGCCGTTGTCGGTGATGATGCTGTGCGGCACGCCGTACCGAGTAGTGATGTCGGTGATGAATGTCACGACAGTCGGCCCGTTCAGCTTCTTAATCGGCTTGGCTTCGATCCACTTTGTGAACTTGTCCACAGCGACCAGTAGATGTGTTAGGCCGCCGCGGGCCGTCTTGAAAGGGCCCACCATGTCCAGTCCCCAGACGGCAAAAGGCCAGGTGAGGGGAATGGTCTTGAGTGCAGAAGCCGGCAGGTGTTGCTTGGAACTAAAAACTTGGCATCCTCTGCAGCTCTTGACTATATCTTTAGCATCCTCCAAGGCAGTCGGCCAGAAGAAACCATGGCGGAAAGCCTTGGCCACAAGGGATCTTGAGGCTGCGTGGTGGCCGCACTCGCCTTGGTGGATGTCTTTGAGGATTGCTACTCCTTTTTCTGGCTCGACACAACGCTGGAAGACTCCAGTAACTCTGCGCTTCACAAGCTCTCTGTTGATTATTGTATATGCTGCGGCTCGTCGTTGCACTAGTCTTGCTGAGATCTCGTCAGCCGGCAGCTCTCTGCTGACTAGGAACTTGAGAATGGGCTGGGCCCATGAGGGAGCTGTGACTTCTTCTTCTGTTAATGTGTCCACCATGACTCGGATGGGTGGGTTGGGTGGCGTTGAATTGGAGTCGGCCACCGCTTCTTGTGTCGTTGCAGTCCCCGGGCCGACTGCTGTAGTCCCCGGGCCAGGTTCGGAAGTCCCCGGGCCGGGTGCGACTACGGTAGTCCCCGGGCCGGTTGTCGAAGTCCCCGTGCCGCCTGCGGGATTTCTCCAGTCGGATCCGGCTGTATCTGGCGCAGGCGGTACGAAAATGGAATCCGACTCTGGAGACGGCTTGATGGACGGCTTGAGGAGGTGCTGGAGGGAGACGCCAGTCGGTATGGCTTGTCGGGTGGAGCCGATCCATGCTAGGGCATCTGCTTGGTCGTTGTCGGCCCTTGGCACGTGAAGGAACTCGCACCCTTCGAAGTATCCGCTTATCTGCTGGATGAGGAAACGGTAGCTCGCCATGTTTGCGTCCTTGGCGTCCCAATCGCCAGACGATTGCTGGACCACCAAGTCTGAGTCGCCGTAGCACAGGATCCGGCGTATGCCAAGCTCTTTGGCTAGCCGGAGCCCGTGTACGAGCGCCTCGTACTCGGCCACGTTGTTGGAGGCGACGAAGTGGATCTGCAGCATGTACTTGAGCTTGTCGCCTTTGGGAGAGGTGAGGACGATGCCGGCTCCCAAGCTGGTGCGCATCTTGGACCCGTCAAAGTGCATCCGCCAATGGGTAGAGTCGGGAGCCGGCGGTAGGTACTGGGTCTCGGCCCAGTCGACGAGGAAGTCGGCCAATGCTTGCGACTTGATGGCGGTACGGGGTTGATAGAAGATCGTGTAGGGCGCCAATGCGATGGCCCATTTGGCCACCCGGCCGGATGCATCCCGGCTGCCTATGATCTCGGCAAGCGGGGCAGTGCACACGACCGTGATGGGGTGCTCTTGGAAGTAGGGCTTCAGTTTCTTGGAAGCGAAGTATACCCCATAGCACATCTTCTGGTAGTGCGGGTAGTTTTGCTTTGAGCTGGATAGTACTTCGCTGAGATAGTAGACCGGCCTCTGGACTAGCTGGGCTCGGCCTTCCTCCGGGCGCTGGACCACAACAACAGTGCTGACGACTCGGCTAGTCGCGGCGATGTAGAGGAGCATGGGCTCCTTCTCAGTCAGCGCAGCCAGGACAGGCGGAGTGGTCAGCATTTTCTTCAACTCATGGAAGGCTTGGTCGGCTTGATCATTCCACTCGAAGTGAGCGGACTTCTTCATGAGTCGGTACAATGGGAGAGCCTTTTCTCCTAGTCGGCTGATAAAACGGTTCAGGGAGGCTAAGCAGCCAGTGAACTTCTGCACGTCTCGCAGCTTGGTGGGAATCTCCATCCTCTCGATGGCCTTGATCTTGACGGGGTTGCATTCGATGCCGCGCTCGGAGACCAGGAAGCCCAACAGCTGGCCGGCTGGCACTCCGAACACGCACTTCTCAGGGTTGAGCTTGATCTGGAATCGGCGCAAGTTGGCGAATGTTTCTCTCAGGTCTTCCAGCAAGGTACCGCGCTTCTCTGTCTTCACCAAAATGTCGTCTACGTAGACATGGGCATTTCTGCCGAGTTGTTTCAAGAGACATTTCTGCATGCAACGCTGAAAAGTGGCACCGGCATTTATCAAGCCGAATGTCATTGTCAGGTAGCAGAAAGCTCCAAAGGGTGTGATGAAGGCAGTCTTCAGGCGGTCAGCCGGGTCCAACTTGATCTGATGATACCCTGAGTATGCATCCAAAAAACTTAACAGCTCGCGTCCGGCTGTGGAGTCTATCACTTGGTCAATCCATGGCAGAGCAAACGGATCCTTTGGGCAGGCCTTGTTCAAACTCGTGTAGTCTATACACATACGCCACTTGTTATTCTTCTTCAAAACCAGAACTGGGTTGGCAAGCCACTCTGGAAAGAACACCTCCATGATAAAGCCGGCGGCAAGGAGCCGGGCTATCTCTTCTCCCACAATTCTTCGCTTCTCTTCAGACAGTCGGCGAAGTGGTTGCTTGACCGGCTTCGCATCAGCTCGGACATGTAATTTGTGCTCGGCGAAATCCTCGGGACACCCGGCATGTCCTTTGGGGACCATGCAAAGATGTCTCGATTCTCATGGAGGAAGTCGACGAGCTTGCCTTCCTATTTACTGTCCAAGTTCGCCCCAATCACAGCGAACCTCTCCGGGTTCTCCGGGTCCAGGGGTATCTTCTTCGTCTCTTTGGCAGGCTGGAAAGAGCCCTGCGCGTCACAATCCTTGGGGTTGGGGGGCAAGGCCGGCTGCTTGCCGGCCATGGCCACAACCCGTTCCAACATCTTCTTCTCTTCTGCCACCACGAGGGACTCGGCCAGCCGGCTACTGGCCATGGCGCACTCGATGGACTTCTTGTAGTCGCCGGCTACCGTGATGATCCCCTTCGAGCTCGGCATCTTCATCTTTAGGTAGGCGTAGTGGGGCACAGCCATGAACTTGGCCAAAGCAGGTCGGCCAAGCAGTGCATGATAGGGGCTCTCTAAATCCACTACCTCGAACCATATTGCTTCCCGGCGAAAATGATCTTTGTCTCCGAAGAGAACATCCATTTTGATCTTGCCGATTGGAGAGCAAGACAAGCCGGGGACGATACCGTGGAAGACGGTGCGGCTCGGCATGAGCTGCTTCGCTTTGATGTTCAGCTTCTCCATGGTATCGCGGTACGGTATGTTGATACTGCTTCCGCCGTCTATCAGGAGGCGGGAAAATCTGGCAGCTCGCCTCTCCGTCGCGAGGGTGACGTCCAAGACCATTGCATAGGAGCCAGGCGAAGGCATCACCTCTGGGTGGTCGGCCTGGCTCCAGCTGATTGGCTTTTCTGACCAGTGCATGAACTCGGCGGTGCTAGAGGCGATTGCGTTAACTTCTTGATGCTGTCGGCGCCGACTGTGCTTGTCGTCGGCTTGACTGGTGAAGACGACGTAGGCGGCGTGCTCTTCGGGAAATTCGTCTTGCTGCTGGCCGAGCCGCCGGCTGCTGGGGGGCTGGAGGCGGCGGGCCGGGAGGCGGAGGCGGCAACATCCCCTCGCCCTTGGTGATGCGGGTGAGCCAGTGGCATTTCCGGGTTGTGTGGTTGGACGGCTTCGCGCAGCTGTGGAACTTGCAGGGGGTGTCGAGTGCTTGTTCGTAGGAGAAAGACGGCTGCCAGGGCGGCCGGCCACCCTTCTTCTTGGGAGCGGGCCGCTCTTCGGGCTGCTCGTCTTCAACTGTGGCCACCTGCCGACTGGAGGAAGTCGGCATGGGGCCCTTCCGCTTGTGGTCGTTCTGGTAGGGGCGCCGATTAGGGTCGCCAGCCGGCGTCTTGGGAGCTGGAGCAATCACCTTCCCCGAGGCGATGACTAGTAACTCGTCGAGGGTAGCCGGCTCGTTGCAGAGGAGTCGGTGCTTGAGGAGGGTGCCCTCTCGGCACCCGGCGGTGAAGTACTCGATGGCCTGGACCTCGTGCACCCCCTCGCAGGAGTTGCGGAGCTCGGCCCACCGCGTGAGGTAGTCGCGGGTCGACTCGTTGGGCCCTTGGACGCAGAGGGAGAGCTGGCGAGGCTTGGGAGGCCGCTTGTAGGTGCTGGTGAAGTTGCGGACGAAGACATCGGTGAAGTCCAGCCAACTGTTGATGCTGTAGGGCTTGAGGCTGTTGAGCCATGTGTGTGCCGTGCCTTGCAGCATGAGGGGGACATACTTCACGGCGACGCGCCGATTGCCGTTGGCTATGCTGACGGCCGTGGAGTAGTCGATGAGCCAATCTTCCGGCTTCACCGAGCCGTTGTACTTGGGCGTGTCTCTGGGGAGCGAGAACCCTTTGGGGAAGGGCTCGTCGCGGATGCGGGGGCCGAAGCATGGCGGGCCGACATCGTCTTCTTCTTCTAACGCCAAGGATCGAGCAAGGCGGTCGATCCTGTGGCCGGCGTCGTTCTCGCCGACTCCTTCTCGGCGGCCGAGTCGGTCGCCAAGAGTCGGGTGTGTGATAGGCGGCGGAGTGAGGCGTTTTTCTCTTCGACGCGGGGGAGGAGGCAGGTTTCCTTGGTGCTCTACTGCTCGAGGGCGGCCCTCCGCGTCGTGCTCGATGGTGATGCGAGTCCGGCTGCGGCTGGCAGCCGGCTCCTTGTCTTTCTTCTGGTGCGTGCCGCTCGCAGTCGGCGAGCGGGACGTCGCGGTGTGCTCCCGGCGCGGGGGATGACTATCAGCACGGGCGCCGGCTTCATGCCGTTCTGCAGCCGCGTCGAGCAGCTGCTGGATCTGTCTCGTCATGTAGGGGAGCTCATCGGCTCCCAGCCCATTGAGCTCCTCTGCAGCCGCCTGAGCGGCTCGCAGATTCTCGAGCGGGGTGGCGTAGACGGGGCGATCTGCGCCCAGCATGCTGGCAACGGCCGCGCCGCGTTTCTGGACGAAGCCGGCTCGGCTCGGGCCGCTAGGCGGCGGCGTTCCGAAGGCGGCGCGGTCGACTTCGCGCTGGTGGGCCTCGGTGAAGCGTCTCATGGAGGCTATCTTCTGGCCCTCCGCGATAAGGGCGAGGCGGCGTGCCTCCAGGGTCTCGGCGTCGGCATCGGCCGGGATGGGGACGGAGAGGTCGTGCATCGCCGCTTGCAGGGCGTCGTGGGCGTTCTCGCCCGAGTTGGCGACGTGGCTGATGACCAGCACTTCGGTGACAGCGCTGCTGCCGCTGTCAGCTCGAGGGAGGGGGTCGTCGAAGACCACCACGTCGGAGGGGTTGGCCTCAAGCGACGCTGTGTCGGAGTCGATGAGCATCGGGTCGGTGGAGCCGACCGACTCCATGTCTGCAGCAGGCTCGCTGGAGACGTGGAGCTGGTCAAGGAGGCTGACGAGGCGGCTCTCGGGGTAGTCGGTACCTGCGTCGGACGCAGGCTCGTCGGAGATGCGAGTCTCGCCGAGCAGATCGGCGAGGCAGCTCGCTGCGCAGGCGTCGTCGACGCCTTGCAGCGCGTCGAGGCAAACGCCATCGGGCGCAGCAGGCTGGCTGCGCTCGTGGGGGAGGAAGAGGGTTCCCGTCCAGAACAGGTCTCCGGACGACGGTGCACCTGGCCCCATGGTGGGCGCCAAATGTCGGGTGGTTGGTGCGACATATGCCAAGGGATGGCTTATCATTGTGGGAGCCAATAAGACGTCGCCGGTGCCTGGAAACGGGATGAGGCGAAGACATGCACGCCGGCGGATCTTACCCAGGTTCGGGGCTCTCCGAGGAGATAACACCCCTAGTCCTGCTCTGCGGGGTCTCCGCATGATCACTAGATCAGGGAAAAGTAGCTACAATCGCTCCTAGAGCTGTTCTGGGGTTCAAGGGAGAAAGAGAGCAAGGCTAGCTCTATCTTCTCCCTATCTATGGTGTGTATGCTATGCTTAGAAGCCAACTATGCTCAGAGGCCATCCCCTTGCATGGGTGCTCCGAGGGGTTTATATAGGCCTACCCCCCGGGGGTACAATGGTAATCCGGCTGGGCTCTGGTCCCAGCCGTCAGTGTCTATGCTCGCCGGCTTCTCCGCCGGCTATTGGGTCCCGCCGGCTGCCGGCTTCTTGGTCGATAGGCCGGCCCCACCGCTTAGGGTCTTGTCGGCGGCTGCTTACTGTAGCCTCGCCTCTGATGACGAGGGCTTTGTCGAGGCAAGCGTGGCTACAGTGGGCCGCCTCAGGGGCTCTCACTGTAGCCTTACCTCGTCTTGTCTCCTTAATGGGGCTCCTGCTTCGAGGAGGGGAGTAGCCGGCTTCGGGGGGCCGGCTACGCCCTTGGCCGACTAGGAGAGGCCGGGCCGCCTCCACGTCTCTCTCTGGCTAAAGAGGCCCGCCGCCCGTGGGCCGTACGGGAGTCTGTCGTGGATGACGTCGAGGCTAACATGGCTACAGTGCCGAGCCGCACGGGAGACGGCCGTCCCGTACGGCCTCCTGTAGCCATGCCCACCTCAGGCTTCTGGGGTAGTGGGCCGCACTGTGGCCATACCCCGTCTTGTCGCCGTTATGTGGGAACAGCTTTGGCGGTGGTGGTCTCGGCCGGCTCCTAGGAGTCGGCGTCCTTCTTGGCCGGCTTCTTGGAGTCTGTCACCCCGTAGTCGTCCTGGGGAGGGGTTGCTGAGGCTGGGTCGCCTTCCGGGAGTCGGCTTTAGAGGTAGCCGGCCAGGGAAGGCGGCCCAAATGCTTGGAGTGCTTGAAGGCCCAAAGGCCCGATAATTTTTCTGAAGAACCAGGGGTAATCGGTTAGGCTACCCGTGGCCACTTACTCCGACAACGCTGCTCACAGCAAGGGCGTCCCACTCAAAAATATCAAATGCATGTCTTCTGGCTAACATCAATGAGCAAATTTTGACAAGGTTTTCCAATTCCAATATATTAAACTAACGTCTTCTTGCTAACATCAATGATTAAACTTTGACAAGCTTTTCCCATTCAAAATATGTAATGCCTATGATCGTGGAGTCCTGTCGTAGCTTCTTGTACTTGTTTGGGCACTTTTTGCCCAGGGCACTCCACGTGTTGTTAAATTGCCAATGGTCTCTGCAGACTAGTCATGTCACCGGTGTCTAATAATACTCTGTAAAGCTTCTTGGTCATTCCTTCTGTAATGTAGTGCAAACAGTGACTGCTTCTTTCTGCAAAGTGGAATGACCAACTGGACCCAATAATGCAGCAGTTTGCCTTGGACACATTGGCTCCTTTTGTGCAGTTCAACTAAAATCGAAGTCGGAATAAAACCGAGCTTTAATTTTGATATCCCTGTAAGCAACAATAGGTATAAGGGAAACAATTACTGAGAAATAACGGTTGATGACTTGTACTCCCAGAAGAAAAGCATCTACTGATCTACTTTATCTTAATGGGAAACAAAGCAGGAGAGTAGCAATTCTCCATCAGTGTGATTCATTCATATTGACTGAGACATTATCTTAACAATGCCTTGTTTCAACATGTATAAAGAATGACAAAGCAGAAAAGTACCATTCCTAAAACAATGCAACTGATTCATTTTAACAGAGACATTATCTTAACAATATCTTGGTTAAACATGTAAAAAGAACTACAAAGCAGGATAGTACCATTCCTAACAAGTGTTGCAGTTTTGAACTAAGATTCAGTAGTTAATTAATTCTGAGAGTGGCATTGCTTAATTTTACTAGCGGCATTAGATTAACGAAAAGCATAAACAGTTCCAGGGGAGAGTGGGCGCAACAACAGTATGTGCTTCCATCTACTTATAAAGGGGGTGATGCAGAGTTTGTTGTAACAAAGCAACAAGCATCATGTCTGGGTTGGTCCCATTTTTGTTCACTACTTAATGGGAAAAGACAGCAATACAATAGCTTCAATTCAACATTTATTTAAAACAGTACCAATACAAGTAGCACAACATCTCAAAGCACACTGCACAATCATGTGGATGAAGGCCTGTACTGACCTCTCATGAGATGGACAAGATAAAATACGAATCTGCCAACACGAATAGGAAATCCAATCTCGTTTTGTGCAGTTGCACTGAAATCAAGCAAAGTGTTTCGCGTAGCGAAGCAAAATGTCGCAATAGCAACAAGTTGAATAGATATCCCTATTTAAACAGAGGCAAAAAAGGAATCAATTACTGACTAATAAAGGAGGATGAAACATGCGGCCACAAAAATGGTAATCCCGCCAATCCCTAACAAGTGTTGCAGTTTTGAAATAAGATTCAGTAGTTAATTCTGAGAGTGGCATCAATTACTCGCTTATAAAGGGGGTGATGCTGAATTTGTTGTAACAAAGCAACAAGCATCATGTCTGGGTTGGTCCCATTTTTGTTCACTACTTAATGGGAAAAGACAGCAATACAATAGCTTCAATTCAACATTTATTTAAAACAGTACCAAAACAAGTAGCACAACATCTCAAAGCACACTGCACATCATGTGGTTGAGACCAAGATTTGAAACAACTCGCCACGAAGACTGGAAACAAATCTCGATCTCCTTTTGTGCAGTTCCACCAAAATTAAGCAAAGTCAGCGGTGTGACATTCAAGTTGAACTGCACAAAACACTCTTAAAACATAAGTGTTTCGAGTAGCGAAGCAAAATGTCGCAATAGCAACAAGTTGAACCGATAGCCCTGTTTTAACAGAGGCAAAAAAGGAAACAATTACTTGCCGATAAAGGAGGATGAAACAAACGGTGACAGAAAGAAGCGTCTAACTTATCTTGGAAGGAAAACAAAGTAGGACAGTAGCATTTCTAAAACGGTTGCATTGATTCATATTAGCAGAGACATTCTCTTGAAACAACATTCGTTAAAAAATGTAATTTACTTTTAAGAGTGGCATTGCTTCAATTTTCCGGTGGCATTCTTAGATTAACAACAGCAAAATAGCTATATGGGACATGCCAGCACCATGTACGTCCACACATATAAATGGGTGATGCAGAGTATGTAGCCAAGCAACATATATGCGCTGGTCCCATATTTGTTCTCTTTGAACCTTCTTCCTATGTGAGGGCAGCAAATCTAGTCCTGAACAAACTACCCGACCCCCCAGTTTCTTTCCCTTTTCAACAAAGAGATCGGTTCCTTACAGATGTGTGTACTGGGTTAGCCCTTTTTCCCTTCTCGACCTACAAAGCGGCTGGATAGCCAGTCTATACTACTTTCCGCCCCTCCTTTCCTCATTGAACCACGTCCTAGATTCTTGCTCCAGCCCACCGCACCATTCTTTCCTCTTTGAACCAAGACCTAGATTCGACTACAGATCGAAAAAGATCCACATGCAGCTAGAGCAACGACGGTTTCAAAGAAACTTATACCTTAGGGTCGTCGGGATGTGGCAAGGCGTGCGGCGGGAGGCCGGATCTGCCCACACTACGTACGGCAGCGAGGAAGAAGGGGTCGGTGGCCTTCCCGCCTAGGCGCTGGGTGAAAGATAACAGCGCAACCGGCAGTGGATTGCCTCCCTTGCCGAAGGCGATAGAGTGAACGCTGCACCTCCTCCCCTTCCCGGTGCGACGGGATACGGACGCCTCCTTCACCAGCTGTGAGGGGGGAGAGAGAGACAAGAGGCCAATGCAGTCTTGTTTAGATCTGGTGAAGAGAGGGTGAGAGACTGTGAATATAGCAAACCCTAGAAAATGAACACTGAGCCTCCAGCGTGTAACATATATGGAGAGGGTGAGAGAGCGAGACGCGAGAAACTCTATCAAACAAGAGGCTATAATGGAGTAAAAAAAATCTCTCCATAGCAGTGGTTTTAAATAGAATACGCGCGTTCCCGGAAATAAGAAACGAAAACTGGCGGACAATTTTTTAAGGATCTGTCTAGGACACATCTAGATGTGACATAGTTATGTCACATCTAAGTTGATGTCCACTCTGTTTGTGGTCTATTTTTTCCTAGTTTTTTTTGTTTCTTGTTGCTACATTATATACTTGTGGGAGCTTAGATGTGATATCCTTAAATAACATCTAGATGAGAATTAGACAAACAGATTTTCTAACGTACCAAGAAAGAAAACTCGATCAAAAACACGCCCCCGCTTCCAGGTCGCGAGAGTCGTCGCGCATACACACATAGACATAGACAAGCATATCCGTGTTTACGTAAAATTCCATTTCCATCACCATCTCCAATCATATTTGTCCAACTGGCACATTATTTACGTTCTTAATTATATACGCAACAATATTAACGTACAACATCTCTTGTTTGCGCACGTCCGGACCGCTGCCACGGCCGGTCCTGACCAACCCGAACCCTCTTCATCACCCGTGCGTGCTTCCCGCCCGAAACGGTCAGTGCCGCATTCATGCCCGGCCAGAGCGGACGCGACCTCTCACTGGCGCCGGCATTGAAGCGGCGCGCCGGCCGAGAGAGCGTCGCCCGCGCCGCTTCTGGGTGCACGTGGCTGCTCCGCGTTCAAAGGTCGCAATAGCCGGCTACAACATGCATGTAAAAAGTTCTTGGGAGTCCGTGCTATAGCTAGCTGTCCTCCCCCAACTCGTCAATCTCTTCCAGTAGTGCTAGTACCCCATGGCGCGATCCATCGACAAGCAGGCGGGAAAGTTATCGTATACTCGGTTTGCGGTGAGTGGCATGCCGAGCGACCGTGTGGGGTCGAGCCGTGGAGGAGGGTGAGACACGAACATGACAGACGTTATTTAAACGTTGGTTTTGCTCGATGGCGCGATCCAACGAAACGAAACGTTGGTTTCTCTCCGTTTCCATTTTTTCTCCGGAAAAACGGAAACTTTCCACTCCATTTTCATTCCTATTCCAAGGTTGCCCCGTTACAACATTCCATCAAATACAAAGGAAAACTAACACGCATGCTGATGCATCTCAATGATTCACAGATCATAGCCAATATTTACTTCACAACTAAAGAAAAAAGTTGTGAGAGCGTGTATGAAAGAAAAACTACTGATGGGGTCACTACGACTTAAACCCTAAACCCTAAACATGATTTAATTTCCTGGCCAGGTAGAACCTGTCGAAGGAAAGACGGCTGGCACCCTCGGATCATACGATGCTTTTGTGCAGTTCCACTAAAATTGACCTGAGCATCCCTAATGGCAAAGATATTGAAGAAGTGTGATTAGAATAATAGTACTGGCACTAGTTCATGAGACATAAACTCATCACAAGTAGAAGACGGTAGAAGTAGAGAAAGATCGACATGGAGATGGAGCTACGGCAGTGGAGCAAGCCGGCTCCAAAAGGAAGATGGACTACCTGGGACGTCGGGCTGTAGCTAGAAGGGCGGTTGGGACGCGGCATCGGCCCATACCGCGGTGACCCCCGATTGGGACGCACCGACTGTGGGTTTTCTCCCTCGCCGATGTCGACCGCGTCTACGCAGAACATTGTTCCCTTCCCCCAGCTGTGGGATCAGGCCCGTCGTTCTATGCTTGTGAAGAGAGCAACCTAAGCAAGCAGGCTTGTAGCTTAGGCTCCTTCTAGTGTATATATAGTGGTTTTCTTTTTCTCTCCATATCAACCATTTTATATTGCGTACGTGTCATTCAAGAGTGAAATGATGGTTGCTTCTTCCGACTAACTTACTGTGTGATTTGACTACTCCTTAGTGGCCCCTACACGTACTCCCCCTACGAGTATGCAACAGTCACACGTACACATGGACGCAAAAACGCGCGCGACGCCCTAATGCATGCATGTCCGAGCACACGACGGAACACACACGGTCACGCTCAAGTGCTCAACCTACACGTGCATGCACACACATACTCAGTCAGGATGAGCTAGTGACCGTATAAACACCGGAAAAAATATATATATATATATATTGAGCGCAATGAGCGTATTATGAAGTCCACTAACCGTATTTTTACAAACATACAGTGACAGACAGTGTATTTATCTCGTTTGAAATTAAGCCATATTAACCGGAGAGGAGGCAGTATGGACTAGCATTACTTTGCTGTGTCCCGTCAACTTGCCGAACGAGGAGAAGGTTGCAGGATGGGAGAAGCTTGCGCGCGGTGGCTCGCAGGACAAGGAGAAACTTTTGACTAATGCAAGCTCTCCCTCGCTCAGGCGGTGGACGTGCAACAGTTAATTTGGTGTTAGATTGCCAGAAGCATACACTATACTACTAGTGCTATTATTGTTCGACTTCCCGAATAGGCGAACAGCCAAGTGCAAAGTTTACTAGTACTACTACTATAGTCTATAAAGGTACGTACTATACTAGTACTAGGAACCGGATGGAGGAGCGTCTGCACTCTTATTATAATTTTAAAATGTGATAAAGTAATCTTCAACACATTTGGTTCTCTTCGAGGGTTCTCGCATGTGATAATGGAAGTTGATTGCATGGAACACTCGCCACAATTCTCGCTTAATTCTGGCTCATATCCTGTTACAAATAGTAGCGCTCGGTAATATTTCCTCTTTTTTTGTTATTCAACATGTAAACAGGTCAGCAAACCTTGCGGCGCATCTTTGTGCGAACCGTGCTTGCTGCACTTTGAATGTGGCCGAGAGCTGGCTTGATGAAACACCTCGCTTCCTACTTCTTTTTTTGCGGGGTACCTCGCTTCCTAGTGACCAGTGTCTTGGCTGATCATCCTAAGAATGCTTATATATGAATAAAGCTCTCTCATTTACCCGCAAAAAAGATTAAGCCATATTAACCGGAAAGGAGGGAGTATGGACTAGCACTACTTTTTGGTGTCTCCCGTCAACTCGCAGAACGAGGAGAAGCTTGCAGGACAAGGTGAAGCTCGCTTACGCCTTTTGACTAATGCAACCTACCCTCGGTGGACATGCATCAGTCCATTCGGTGTCAGATTGTTAGAGGCATACACTGTAGTACCCAACATGCGGAGTACCATCATTGTTCGACTTCACGAAGAGGCGAAGAGCCAAGCGCAGTAGTACGAGTAGTACTACTACTAGAACCGCATGGTGGAGCGTCTGTACTCTTATTTTTTTATCTCTGATAAAGTACACGTTTATTCCGGAGAAGGGCGGAAAACGGCAGCCCAACATGTAATGAATGATATCGATCAACCAACCATGCTCGAATATATCTTGGCCTCCGTGCGAGCCTGTCTGTGTGTTCTCGCTCCTCATCTCTATCAAGGAACGGCGGGTTGGCTCTTTGCCGTCAATTGAGATCGGTTTGCTCACACTCCTGTCCCGCATGTCAGTGATATGCCAAGAGGAGGTGCGTTGACCGACTGGCCATACGCGTACTTGGTTTTGCACCTTCATACTACTCCTCCCTCCGTCACAGTTTACAGGGCGCGCTTCATTATGATGCATTTCTCTCAATGCATTTCCACCACCAGAGAGACTTTAGACGCGTTTGGTTTAATGCTCAATTAATTAGGGCGTGGTAACCGCAATCAAGTCCACAATTTTCTCTCCATGTACTGTACTACTACGGAGTGGAGTAAGTGCATGCATGTGTGTACTCGGGGTGGAAGCACTGCATGCATGTGTGTACGCATTATTCCCTCTAGTAATAGATGCCGTGCTCTAACTACCAATGCTATTTTTCAGGCCGATCGCTAGTCGCCTTGGTCCCACAGATTTTTTTCTTTTTTCTGAAGCGTTGTATAAACAGTGACGGATGGAGTAGTATGAGCGGATTCAAAGAAGAGCGTATTGATGGTTGCTTCTTCAAAGCAACTTACAGTGGGAAAGGTGGGGCTTATGATTTGACTGCTCATTACTCACTATTAATGCGGGGCAACGACCGGGCTGAGTCTCCCATGCGGTTGTGCACTACCCCCTCGGTTCTTAAATATACTCCGGAGTATTTGTCTTTCTAGAGATTTCAATGAGTGACTACTCAAATATTTGTCTTTTTAGAGATTTCAAATGGACTGGCACATACGGATATATATAGACATATTTTAGAGTGTAGATTCACTCATTTTGTTCCGTATGTAGTCACTTGTTGAAATCTCTAGAAAGACGAATATAATATTTAGGAACGGAGGGAGTACACATACAAAGCAAAATGAGTGAATATACACTCTAAAATATGCCCGTTTGAAATTTGTAAAAAGACAAATATTTAGGAACGAAGGAGTATAATTTGTGCATGGCACATGGACCCGGATGATGAAGAGGCTTCTGGCAATGCTATCAAGCTTCCATCATTTGTTTACATAATTGACGTACTATACAAATAATTTTCCAGCGACATGAAATTGTACAATGGTGTGAGCTTTCAGCTTTTGTTTCGCGTGTCTTGCCATCGATGCTCTTTCGGAAACAATAAAAAACTAACTTACTTGCTAATGCATGTCAATATTAGCAGATCAGAGCTAATAATTACATCACAACTGAAGACAGAGTTGTGAGAAGGTGTTAAATTAAAATTGATCCATGCTTTCATTGGCAGCAACGTCCCCCCAGCTCTGTCTAAATCAACAAGGCATGTTGGGAAAAAAGTAGCTGTCTGGAGCATGCAACATTCTGATCATTTTGTGCAGTTCCACTAAAATAGAGCTGAGCGTCCCTGTTCCAAAGATATTAAGCGTGATTACGATAGAGGACTGCTGATGAAACAATAAACACACAAATAGAAGCCGGTCACCTTTGCAGTCTCTCTTAAGACTAACTAGTTGGAGAAGATTAGGCTCGGAGTTGGATGAGGAGGATAGAGCAAAACCAATATCCCTTTGTGCAGTTGCACTGAAATGTCGAGACGTTGCCCGTGTGAAATTTTAGTACAACTGCACAAAACACTCTTAAGAAAAAAGTGATTTGTGCAGTTCACCAAAAGGTCGCAATAGCAATGAGTAGAAAGGAAACAATTACTGGCCAATAACAATTGATGACACATGCGACGACAAAAAAGAAGCATATTCCTTGTCCTAAGGGAAGATAACAACACGGTTGTGTTTGTCTAAAACGGTGTGAGGACGAGAATGCAATATGGAAAGTACGCCGGACGAGCTATGTTTTGGGCAAAGAACTATGGAAGATCCACATGCAGCGACGTGGGAAGACGAGCAGTGGAGCAAGGCCGGAGGGGATACCTGGAGGTCGTCGGGATGTAACTAGGTGAGCGGCGGCGGGCGGAATCTGCGAGCAGGTGGCGTAGGCCCCGCCGCGCCGGAGCTTGGTTAGAGAGAACGGCGTGTACCGCAGATCGGGACGTGCTGCCTCGGCGCCGTCAAACGGAGAAACGATGCACTTCCTCCCTTTCCCCCGGCGGACGGGATGCGGCCGGATCAGTGACCAACGGTGAGAGAGAGAGAGGCCACCGCAGCCTTGTGTGAGATACTCTGAAGAGCGACAAACCAGGCAGGCAGGCTCCATTATATATAGTGAGCGGACTACCTTTTTCTCCATAAAAATCGTTTTATATTCTGTATACGTGCCATTGAGCGCTATAACTTTATTTAAAAATAACGCGGCAACGCGTCAAGTCGAACTTTGTTTCGTGCACGTGTGGTACACGACCTCCCTAGGTAAATAACCGCTACAGGCGTTCAAATTAGCACGTGGGCTGCCATTTCGTAAAGAAATGAGCTCCACCGTGTGCCCGCGCGGGTGTGGTTGGGCACGAAGCGTGAGTACGTGCACGGTGCACCTATTCTCTTCTTTACGTACACCACCTACGTGGGGTTGTGTGAGAGAGATACAAACCTAGAGAGATATAGTGTGTGGGTTCTTGAGAGTTTATTTTGGGGGGGGGGTCAATCAAAAAATTTAACATATGCAATGTGTGTGAAATAGAGTCCTGGATATAACATATATATAGAGGGGGCGATCCATGAGAAGAGAGTGGAGGTATCATCGGCTTGAGGTGTCCATAGAATCGAAGAGAGGGATGATGTGTGTGTGTGTGCGCGCGTACGATCGATAAAGAGTGCCATCGAATTTGTGTGTGCCCACGTCAAAGATATAGAGTGGTTGGCCTACTTGAACGTGAGATGGGACATGTGCAGTTTGTCTCTGTGGCATGGATACCTACCTGCAGCGCTCGACTATCGGTGTGTGGTGGGGGAAGAGGGAGGCCCAATTAACTATAGAGGTACAATGGCTGGTATATGTGTGGAGGAGGAGAGATGCCTACCTCATGTATTAAGGAGATCGATCTGCCTCATGTATTAAGGGAGATCGATCAGCATCCATGCATATGTGCAGGAGAGGAATAAGGTTGGGAGAGAGACAGAGCTAGAGTGTTGGAGGGGGTGGTAGTGGAGTTGCTTCTAACAAATGGTGGGATAGGCTTGCTAGACAAACGGAGGGCACACCCGCAATATCAATAAGAGAGGAGATGGCTGCTTGTTGTCTGTGCACGTGCGTGTGAGAGGCGGGTCAGGAGGCATGCACGAATGATGAGGGGGGACGATGTGGCTGTGGTAAGCAGACGTAACTACATAGGAAGATCAATCGCCCTTTGTTAGAGAAAGGAGAGACATAACTTGTGAGGTACGTCGATCGATGGGGGGGTAGTTAAAGTCGATCTAGGTATATGTTGGGAGATCGATCGGTATACATGCATGTGTGTGTTAGAAGAAAATGAGACACGAGGAGAAGGATGGAGAGAGAGGGATGCATGTAGGAGGTGGTACGAGAGGCATACTATATCGAGGGGGGAGGAGTGTGCGAGTACGAGAACGATGAAAAGAGTGGTGGGAGTGAGGCATGGACGGTGACAAGAGAAGAGGGGAAGCTTGTGTTTGTGCTAGGCACACCTGGCTAGAGAGGCATATCGATCGATGTGTGCCGTAAAGAAGGAGCTGGGGGGCCTACACACACCGTGGGTGAATGACCTAAAGTGAAAAGACGAATTTGCGCGATGGAGCTAGAGAATGCTGAGGGAGGGTGAGAGGGATGCGGGCGTGTGCATGCACAAGAGAAAGTTAGCGCTAGCTACAAAGATAAGAGGGTTGTGTGGGTGTAAAAGACGAATAGAGATCATATATACTTCATTATAAAAAGCGAATTCTGATATTTGAAGAATTTATCATAGTGTTTCAAACCGATGCATGTGTGAATACATATAACGGTGATACACATGGTGTGGTTATGAACATGTTATACTACATTTAATATATTTTATCTCTACTCTTATAAAAAAATAGAGTTGTTGATGATGGTGTGCCTGCCATCCTGCATTATAGGCCATCCGATTTATATCTGGCGGATAGCAAGGAAACTATGATGGTTGAAGTTGGCAACAATCATGATTGTAGATTCTTATTGAAATAGAGAAATGAATTCAAATTTAGTTCGAATTGCAGCGGTAGTATAGACATTTGGAATGCACTAAAATGTTGGTATGAGTAGGTTACATGCATTATACAGCAAGCGAAAAAATTTATTCGGACATAACATGGATTCATACTCCCTCCTTCCGTCTATATAGGGCGCAATGAGATTTTTAAGACCGCCTTTGACTATTGACAAGATTAATAGTACATAACATGCACAATGTGGAAATTATATCATTGAAAGAACCTTTCACAGACGAATTTAACGGTGTGCTTTGTGTAAGCTGCATGTCATATATCATTGCTCTAATATTTGGTCAAAGTTAGCATCGAAAAACGCATTAGGCCCTATATAGATGGAAGGAGGGAGTAGCTTTGAATAGCATTTGTATAGTAAAACGGGGCAAGACTCTCTCTTTGTGTGGTGTGAATAGTTTTATTTTTTTCGTTTTCTTTTTGGTTGAGGGAAGTGCGAATTGATTTGGTACGTACAAGTACAATATTACTACACGTTAGGCTGGTCCCTAAAATTCAACCCGCGTCTTGTTATATCCCAAAAATTCAGATATCGTGCTCCCAAAACTGGCGCCTTCACAACCCGCGCCTTGCTATCCCGAAATTACAACGCGCACGAAAACTCCCTCCAGCTGCCAAATCCCGACACGCGAAATCCCTCTTCTAACCATGAGCCGAAAGGGCCGCTAGTTCAAATCGGTGGGGGTACTTTTGTAACACACCCTACATTTTGGACAAGCGCGTCCCTAAGTCATGCTTCACCCCCTTCCATCGCCCCTTTTTTGCCATTCGAAATCCCAGGCCGCCATAACCTCTCCGCTCTAGCCGCGAAACCCCACCCTCCTCCGTCCGCCATGTCACAGCTGCCCAGCCGGAGCCTCTTCCCCGACGACGTCGTCCACCGCAACAGCTCGACGTCCCTCGTCCACCTCCCCAGATGAGGATCCTTCATCCATCTCGACGTCCCGTCGGTTCAGCCGCCCCGTCCTCCACCTCCAAGGAGCTGCTCCGACGATCGCCTCGTCTATCGTGGCTGCTCCATCCCCACAGCGCTGCCTTAACCTGCTCCACCGGAACCGCAGCATCCTCACCGACTCCTCGGACGAAGCTGAGGCCTACTCGGCGCCACCAAAGAGGTTGTACACTCATCGCATCGCAGCTTCTCCTTAACTCGACCTCCCGGCACCGACGGTGCTCCATCCCGCACCCCCATGGAGCGGCTACCTTGAAGCCGGCGCCGCAGGCGACATCTCCACGGCGGCTCTCCCCCAGTGCAAGGCCCCTTCAGCGGCGGCGTCCAACCAGCCGGATCTGCTGCTGCTGCTCCGGCTCTCGCTCGCTCGCTCGCGCTGCTGCTGCTGCTGCTCTGGCTCTCGCTCGATCGCTCGCTCGCCTAGCTGCTGCTGCTGCTCTCCCCCTCGCTCGTGCTGCTGCTCTGCTCCGATTAAGCCACACTTCAGTCGACTGAATCGACTTTTGGGTGAGTTGATTTTCAGGGGTTGGGGGCTCGCCGGAGTTAAGGAAGAACCACCCGCAGCGGGGACGGGGGCCCGCCGGAGAGGTACCCCACTATCTATCTTAGGGTTCAGGGTGGGGGGCGGGGGGCCTAGAGGGCTGGCCGGGGCGGCGGTAGCGAGTTGTTTCGGGGCAGCGAGGCGGCGCTGGGGCCGGCGGTTCGGCCGGTGGTGGATGGCGGCTCAGGGGGGTGCAGATTGAAGATGAACTGCAGGCCCTCCCTAAACTACATGTCAAGTGCCTCTCTGCTACCATTGCGTTCAGTTTCGATAGTAGCATTCAGATTCCACTGTAAATTTCAGTTTCGACAGTTAAGTTCAGAGTCAACAGTTTTTACCTCATCTGTTGTAGTCAGGTGGTTTTTGGTGATGTTAATTTTACATCCATTTTACATCATCTATTGGAGATGCTATTAGAATCCCACTTGAGATTGACGATGTCTGTCTTGTGTTGCTTCAGCCTTGACGTCTTACGGCTCACCGGAGCTGCTCCAACGACAGAACGATCCATCACAACAGAGCAGTGCCCTGGACGCCGTCTACAGATTCCTCAGATCTTCCTCCACACCTCCGACAGCCACCTCTGCCTCAACTGCTTCAGTGACCAACCCAATGATGCTGAGGTCGACACGGCTACGGCAAAGAGGTTGTACACTTGTTGCATCACTTATTACTATACATTCACGTCGATCCATTAGGGCTATTTTGGTTCAACGGAAAAACGTCGATCCATTGGTTGTTACCATCACTCTAAATTTCTGCATGCTCTCCTTACATAATCTCACCATATTTCTTTCGTATGCATGTCAGATATTGTACACAGTCATGCTGAACATGTAGAGAAAAAGAGAAGAGTTTTGCACGGCAATACAATGTCATGCAGACATCGCTCCATGGTGGGTTCAATGGCAAACCCTCCCCACCCCTCTCCAGATTGTAATCCAGAGGAAGAAATTTGTTTTGAGGCGGATTCAGACGCCGCTGACCACTCCTATTTACCCCCCAAGGTGTTTGCTCTACCTTGGCATGATGATGTTAGTCATATCATGCATATGTTGCCTTGCAGTGCCTACATTTGACATCATATATGTCATCTGCTTAGTTTAGACATGTTCTGTAATGCCACCTGTTTAGTTTCTATATCATATATGGGAATTATGCTGTCTCATGTCTTTTAGCCAGCCATAATATATCTGAAATGTGCAATGCCATCCTGTTTAACCAGGCATCATATATTTGAATGATATCTTGCCCATCCTTTTCTTCATTACATTTCCATTTGTCGACAATGTTTGTACATTAAACTACTCTTCCTGTGAATCAGCAATTTGGGTGGGAAATGGAAAAATCTGGAGTGAAAACAAGGCCTTCAGAGCAGACAGTGCTACCTGTCGAAGCAGATCTCTTGTTGGATCCCGATAGCTCCTCAGAGATGGATTCAGAGACAGATGACCAGTCCTATTCCCCCACTGAGGTGTATGCTCTAACTTGGCACGGTTATACTGCTCATATCATGCATACGGTGTCTTGCATTGCATAGTTTAGACATCATATACACAATATTCAACACCATGTTCTTAGTTCAGACATCATATCGAATTCCCTCTGTTTAGCATATAAATCACATATGTGAATTAAATGATGCGATCCTGATTACTTAGATAACATGTAGGTGAATTATGTCATGTGATCCTGTTTAGTTATTCATCATATCTTTGAATTATGTTATGCTATGCTATCTAGTTTAGATAGACATCATATATGTGAAATTATGTCATGCTATCCGTTTTAGTTAAACAATATACATGTCAACTATTTCATGCCCTCTTTTTTCCACACTATCTATTGCATCTGTCTCTCATACAATGTCTGTACATTCAACTATGTTTCCTGTTTATCAGCCATTTGAATTGGAGCGGGTGATGCCAGTATCTAGCGGACTAAAAACACGGTCTCAAATAAAACAGTGCTACCTCTTGGTGGAGATAGCACCCCGGTTATACATGCACAAGAACCAGCCCTACCACACATAACCCAAACTCTCGCAGATTGTACCCCTACTGCGATGGACAGAGAACCAGCTTCACCCAATCTAACCCCAACCCCAACCGATAGTAACCCAGTTCCTGTTGACACAACACCATCTCCACCACAGAGCTCCCAAACAAGAGCAGTTAGTAAGGCAGCTCCAGTGCCCAAAGGGCCAGTACTATCACGGCGAACCCCAACTCCACTAGTTAGTATGCCTATTCCTGTGGAGGAAGCACAACTAGCTAGTCGTAGTTTAGCATCTATCGCATTTGATGTTGTTAAATCGTATGTGCGTATCTTCCCATCTTGGAAATATTATACTGAAGATGAAGGAAAATGCGAGTTGCAGGTGTTTGTCCAAGAGTTATGTGTAAGTAATGTTATTCATGGCAATTACTTTGCTTCGTCCCATACATCCTACCTCCATGATGGTTACAATACAGCAAATTTTCCCATTTTTCTCTATAGAGAAGGACCGATTTGGAAACTCAGGATGAGGTAACCTGTGCTAATACCTCTGCTATCTTCAAGAATGCTTGGTGGCAGTATCGGAATTACCTGAAGAAAACGTACTTCACCGGCAAAGAAACTCATCAAATTCCCTTACGTTCTCCTGAGACACATTTACTGGACGATGACTGGGAATGCCTTGTTCTGTACTGGTCCCGAACCAAGAATGTGGTAAGGTCTATGAGCTCATTTTCTATTTTTAATTATTATATTCTTGCGTCTTACTGTACTCTGTTCATGTAGAACAAGTGCCTAAACCTGAAGAACAACTGTTCTAATTTAAGATTCCATTGCTATCATAGTTCAAAAAAGCGCTAGGCGTTAATTGTGCGTTTTGCCACCGCCTTGCGCTTTACTGACCAAAGCGCATGCTTATGCGCAGTTATGCACAGATTATGCGTAGTTATGTGCAATGCGTTTTGCCAACGCCTAGAGCCTAGGCGCACTTAAGCGCTCGCTTAGCCGCGCCTTTTTTAACTATGATTGCTTTGCTCTTGTATCACTCTATTTACTCTTACAAACTTATTTTTAAATTGAAGGATCCAATCGAAACTCAAATGGCACAGCAGGTATGTTCACGCATGTTTCTTTAACAGGTTTGCTCTTATCAATAGCTCTGTTGATTTCAATTTCAATTGTGTATACAGTTGACTTTCATATCATGCACATTACTAGCATCACAACAGAGCCAATAGTGTTGTTGTACATGTAGACCCATGGTACCCATCTGAAATCTTGTTGTGCCGTGTAGTTTCCCACGCTTTGTATTCTTTCACTACTGCTTTGTCTTGAACTGATATGATTTGAACCGTGTCTCTATTTTGATTTGGCAAGACAATGCAGTGACCATAGGACATAGATATATGTTTGTTTGATGCTTTTATTATGTACTAGTACTTGGCAATAGAAGACTTGGTAGTTTAATCATGTCCACCTTACTAATGAACTGGTTCACCAAATGAGTTTCATATACTAGTACATGCTAAACTTGTTATGTGTCTGCTTGTTTCTTCTTTTAGAATGCTGAAAGAATATTGGGGAAGAGTGCCTTATTAAGCAATGGTAAAGGAAGTAATGGAGATAAGGTTTAGGATAGTGACACATCCTTGTTGGTCTCCAACAAAGCTGATAAAACAGCTAAGGAAGACTATCTTGAAGACAGCGAGACAACCCCAAAGTCCTGTATTGGTTTAGTGTTCGAGTTACTGGCCACTACCGCTTGCACAAGCTATTCAAACTCACTGTCTGAATCAGTTCGGTTTTTTGAGTCTCAACTACAAGCTGAAAGACATCGATCAGCTGTGCTGCGACAAGAAGCGGAAGGACTGCGGAAGTCCCTAGAGCATTCAGATGCATACTTTCTGGTGCAACAGCAAGCGTTGGAGGATTTTAGCGCCAAACAGGACAAAGCTAATCAGCTTGCTAAGCTTATTGCCAGCATGGTGGATACCCAGGATAACGTTTCTTGAGCTCTTCTGAAGTTGTTTCAGTTATGCTCTTGTTTTGCTGCCGCGTTTATTTGCACTGGTGGCCAATTTTGACGGCCAGTGTATGTAATGTGCTGCTTTGTTCCCTATATTTGCACTAGTGGCGAACTTTGATGCCAAGTGGATGTAATATGTGTAATAGCGGTAATAGGCTAGCGTTAATTGCTTGCTTATTTATTTCCTTATTGTCTTGTTTAGTTGTTTGCTTGTAGTCACTGCAGTTCTTTTTCTGTTTTTTTCTAGTGGCCACAATAGCCTATTTTTGGTAACTAGGCCAAAATAATCATGGCAACACACGGACTGTTGTAACCATGGGCCTCCTGCAGGCTGTATGATCCATGGGCCTTCGTCCGGCCGTAGGATCCATCGGCCTTCTATACGGGCCTTAGGGTCCATGGGCCTTCTACGGGCCGTAGGGTCCATGGGCCATCTACGGGCCGTACGATCCATGGGCCTTCTACGGGCCGTACTATCCATGGGCCTCATATGGGCCGTAGGATCCATGGGCCTTCTATGGGGCGTATCATCATTTCGCTAATCATGGGCCATACTATTCATGGACCATAACGGGCCGTTAATAGGCCGTATTTGATAACTCTATGAAAACAGCCCAACGGGTTTTTTGACATGAAAATGGCGCAGCGTATTAACGGTCCGCAAACGGGCCGACTGTAACCACGGGCTGAATTTGGCCCACAAGCAGAAAATGACAGTAACGGGTCGTATGTAACCGAATGCTGCAAATGAGCCCAAGAATCAATGGGCCCTGAGAAGGCCGAAAGATAACTTGGGCTGGAAACGGCCCAATGGAATAACGGGCCGTTAATGGGTATAAAGTGATACACTGTTCATTACGGGCCAGTTTCACCACGGGCCGTTAATGGGCCAAGAGTTAAAAAGGTCCTCATATGGGCCGAAAGAAGTTATGGGCCACACATGGGCCGGAAGTTAAAACGGGCTGAATCATATTGGACGGCCCAGATGACGCTACTGGGCCTAATTCGGATAGGGCGTAACGGGCCCTGGGTTAGCAGGCTGTAAATGGGCTATATGCGAACAGGCCGTTAACAGGCTTTCCGTGGGCTGGCCCACCACCTTTTGACCAAGTCAAACGGGCCAGCCTTTTCACAGGAATGGGCCTCTGTTGGGCCGTGCCACGTGTCGCCGTATCATAGGCGCCTTCGGACCAATGAGCGGATGACATTTGTCCCAACGGTGAGTCGACACGTGTTTCCTCCAGCCAATGATGATTTTACACGTGGAAAATCCCCATTGGTCGGGGCTGTTAATGGGTTATCGGATCCAAAACCCGACCCGATAGATTAACGGCGTTCCGTTACGGTGGATGCCACGTGTCGGTCACCCTTGACGAAAGCACTTCTGTGACGCGCGATTTATCATCATGGAAGTGGACACTTCCGTGATGATAATTTTGGTAATGTCATGGAACACTTCTACGACAGCACAGGTATGACTATCTTGATTCTGTCATAAAATCGTCATGGATGTACATGCATGACAAAAAATGCAACCTACTGTGACAAACACGTATCATCACGGAAGTGTATTTTTTTTGTAGTGTATCTCAATGTTTGCGGCCGAGTGACGGTGGCAGGGTGTTTGACATTTATTCCCATTTCTTGCATGGAACCTAAGCATGCACCCAAGGACAAAGATTTGATTTTTCAACCCAATGTATATGCATTGGAGCATGTGCATGTAGTTCAAATTTGAATTATGCACATAAATGCATTGAAAACTCACTTAATGCATAAAAATGTCCAAACGAACCCTGAATAATTCCAATTCTTTTATGACCACTACAGAAAAAAGGTCTAGCAATTCAAACACCGTCTATGGCCGCTGTGACCCCATTATGTAATTCAAATTAAGACGAAAACTCAAGTAGACCCCACACAGTTTATTATAACCAACCGTGTGAGATGCAGCACAAAATATCTTCGGACCGTGTGTGATGACACTTTGCGCGCCAGTTTTTTGGCTGAAGCGATTCCAAATTTTTGGCTTCCATGGAAATATCTATCTCCCCGCCCCTCCCCCTTAACAAAAGCCGCATTTCCCCCTTTCTGCCTTCCTTTCCAAGTTGAAACCTTCACTGCTTGCTTGCAGCACCGCCGCCTCCTCGCCGGCGACCCTCCTTCACACTGCTCGGCCTCCGCTATCCAGGCAGGTAATCCACACCCGACCCCCATCCTCCTCCTTCCACATCCCACATGCCCCGACCGTCGACGCGAGCGCGACACCTTCCACCCAAATCTCCGACTCCTCCAACAAATAAGCGCCGGCCTAAGCCATGGTGCACGCAGTATAGCCAGGACCTCAAGGAGCATTTGGCAGCGGAGAAACAAATCGCGGCCGCACGCGCAGATGAGCTCGTGATGGCTGCCATTCGTGCCGACCCCCAGATCTTGGAGGAGCACCTCGCCGTCGAGGCCACCGTTGATGCATCGCGCACCGACGCCGCGACACGGTTGGCTGCTTTAAACGACAGTTCATGGCGTTTTCTCGAGGCCACCATCGGTGCCTTCGACGAAGACTACAAGGTGTTTTCTCAGCGTGCACGTGCTTACCTCATCTCGAGAGCCAGCAGGTTGGTGCCCGGAGCGGCTCAGGCAACTCACCACTACAACGAGGGCACCCACGATGTGGAGGCCTCTCCCTCTTCCATGTCCAAGGAGCCAATCGTCATCGATATCTCCGACAATGAGTAGTAGCTTGTCTTATTAGCTCACTATAAGGACCCATGTTCGGTTTGCTAGCTACTGCCTTTCTTTAACAAATTCTAGTGAATTGTGCTATCTACTTTTACCATGCAATCTTCTGCTATATTTTATATGTTCTATATGTCGTGCAATGTGGTGTTCAATTAACTGCTTGGTTCAATTCTGCAAATGTGATGTTCAATTCTTCAGGGTGCAATATTTCCAAGTTGTTAAGCATGCTTGGTTTGGTTAACTGCCTGATCTTCTATTAGGAGTATGTTATATTGTTCAATTGGTGTTTAGTTAACTGTTTGGTTCATTTGTTGTGGCTTGGTTCACTTGTTGTGGTGTTTAGTTAACTGCTTGGTTCAGTTCTGCAATGCGATGTTCAATTGTTGTGGCTGCATTCTGTTATTGTATACCATGTGAGGAATAAATCGAATTTGGCTGTACTAAATACATGAGAAACAAATATACTTGCTATATTTCCAAGTTGTTAAGCATGCTTGGTTTGGTTAACTGCCTGATCTTCTATTAGGAGTATGATATATTGTGCAATGTGGTTCTCAGTTAACATTTGGTTCATTTGTTGTGGTGTTTAGTTAACTGCTTGGTTCAATTCTGCAATGCGATGTTCAATTGCTATGGCTGCATTCTC